>NW_025727382.1:0-33707 GCF_021461385.2 Schistocerca piceifrons
ATCAGAATCTATAACTAGTGTCACAGGAATGGTTCAAAACATAGACAGTAAGAAGAGCCAGTCTTCTCGTACTTGAGTCGGCATTGTGCCTTTTGTATTTAATTCGGATGCAATTTCAGTATTTCATCGTCAATACGAAGTTCAGAGGGATACAGTAAACCTGAAGTGAAGCATTGGAATCTATAACTAGTGTCACAGGAATGGTTCAAAACGTAGACAGTAAGAAGAGTCAATCTTCTTGTACTTAAATCGGCATTGTGCCTTGTGTATTAAATTAAGATGCAATTTCTGTGTTTCATCGTCAATAAAAAGGTGAAAGGGATACAGTAAATCTGAAGTGAAGCATCGAAATCTATAACTAGTGTCACAGGAATGATTCAAAAGATAGACAGTAAGAAGAGTCAGTCTTCTTGTACTTAAGTCGGCATTGTGGCTTTTGTGTATAATTCCGATGCAATTTCTGTGTTTCATCGTCAATAAGAAGCTCAGAGGGATACAGTAAACGTGAAGTGAAGCATCGGAATCTATAACTAGTGTCATAGGAATGAATGGAACATAAACAGTAAGAGGAGTCAGTTTTCTTGTACTTAGGTCGGCATTGTGCCTTTTGTATTTAATTCCGATGCAATTTCTGTGTTTCATCGTCAATAAGAAGGTCAGAGGGATACAGTAAACCTGAAGTGAAGCATAGGAATTTATAACTAGTGTCACAGGATTGGTTCAAAACATAGACGGTAAGAAGAGTCAGTCTACTTGTGCTTAAGTCGGCATTGTGCCTTTTGTATTTAATTCCGATGCAATTTACGTGTTTCATCGTCAATAAGTAGGTCAGAGGGATACAGTAAACCTGAAGTGAAACATCAGAATCTGTAACTAGTGTCACAGGAATGGTTCAAACCATAGACAGTAAGATGAGTTAGTGTTCTTGTACTGAAGTCGGCATGGTGCCTTTTGTACTTAATTAAGATGCAATTTCTGTGTTTCATCGACAATAAGAAGGTCAGAGGGATACAGTAAACGTGAAGTGAAGCATAGCAATCTTTAACTAGTGCCACAGGAGTGGTTCAAAACATAGACAGTAAGAAGAGTCAGTCTTCTTGTACTTAAGTCGGCATTGTGCCTTTTGTATATAATTCAGATGCAATTTCTGTGCTTCATCGTCAATAAGAAGGTCAGCTGGATACAGTAAACCAGAAGTGAAGCATCGGAATCTATAACTAGTGTCACAGGCATGGTTCAAAACATAGACAGTAAGAAGACTCAATCTTCTAGTACTTAAGTCGGCATTGTGCATTTTGTAATTAATTCCGATGCAATTTACGTGTTTCATCGTCAATAAGAAGGTCAGAGGGATACAGTAAACCAGAAGTGAAGCATCGGAATCTATAACTAGTGTCACAGGCATGGTTCAAAACATAGACAGTAAGAAGACTCATTCTTCTTGTACTTAAGTCGGCATTGTGCATTTTGTATTTAATTCCGATGCAATTTACGTGTTTCATCGTCAATAAGAAGGTCAGAGGGATACAGTGAACCTGAAGTGAAGCATCGGAATCTATAACTAGTGTCACAGGATTGGTTCAAAGCATAGACAGTAAGAAGAGTCAGTTTTCTTGTACTTAAGTCGGCATTGGGCTTTTTGAATAGAATTACGATGCAATTTCTGAGTTTCTTCGTCAATAAGAAGGTCTGAGGGATACAGTAAACCTGAAGGGAAGCATCAGAATCTATAACTAGTGTCACTGAAATGGATCAAATCATAGACAGTAAGAAGAGCCAGTCTTCTTGTACTTGTGACGGCATTGTGCCTTTTTATTTAATTCCGATTCAATTTATGTGTTTCTTCGTCAATAAGAAGGTCAGAGGGATCAGAGGCATACAGTAAACCTGAAGTGAAGCATCGGAATCTATAACTAGTGTCACAGGAATGGTTCAAAACATAGACAGTAAGAAGAGACAGTCTTCTTGTACTTGGGTCGGCATTGTGCCTTTTGTATTTCATTCGGATGCAACTTCTGTGTTTCATCGTCAATAAGAGCGTCAGAGGGATACAGTAAACCTGAAGTGAAGCATCGGAATCTATAACTAGTGTCAAAGGAATGGTTCAAAACATAGACAGTAAGAAGAGTCATTCTTCTTGTACTTAAGTCGGCAGTGTGCCTTTTGTATATAATTCCGATGCAATTTCTGTGCTTCATCGTCAATAAGAAGGTCTGCTGGATACAGTAAACATGAAGTGAAGCATCTGAATCTATAACTAGTGTCACAGGAATGGTTCAAAACATAGATAGTAATAAGAGCCAGTCTTCTTGTACTTGAGTCGGCATTGTGCCTTTTGTATTTAATTCCGATGAATTTTCTTGCTTTGATCGTCAATAAGAGGGTCGGAGGGATACAGTAAACCTGAGGTGAAGCATCGGAATCTATTACTAGTGTCACAGGAATAGTTCAAAACATCGACAGTAAGAAGACTCATTCTTCTTGTACTTAAGTCGGCATTGTGCATTTTCTATTTAATTCCGATGCAATTTACGTGTTTCATCGTCAATAAGAAGGTCCGATGGATAGAGTAAACCTGAAGTGAAGCATCGGAATCTATAACTAGTGTCACAGGAATGGTTCAAAACATAGACAGTAAGAAGAGTCAGTTATCTTGTACTTAAGTCGGCATTGGGCTTTTTGAATATAATTACGATGCAATTTCTGTGTTTCTTCGTCATTAAGAAGGTCTGAGGGATACAGTAAACCTGAAGGGAAGCATCGGAATCTATAACTAGTGTCACTGAAATGGTTCAAAACATAGACAGTAAGAAGAGCCAGTCTTCTTGTACTTGAGTCGGCATTGTGCCTTTTGTATTTAATTCCGATGTAATTTATGTGTTTCTTCGTCAATATGATGGTCAGGGGGATACAGTAAACCTGGAGTGAAGCATCGGAATCTATAACTAGTGTCACAGGAATGGTTCAAAACATAGACAGTAAGAAGAGCCAGTCTTCTTGTACTTGGGTCGGCATTGTGCCTTTTGTATTTAATTTGGATGCAATTTCAGTATTTCATCGTCAATACGAAGGTCAGAGGGATACAGTAAACCTGAAGTGAAGCATCGGAATCTATAACTAGTGTCACAGGAATGGTTCAAAACATAGACAGTAAGAAGAGTCAATCTTCTTCTACTTAAGTCGGCATTGTGCCTTTTGTATTTAATTAAGATGCAATTTCTGTGTTTCATCGTCAATAAAAAGGTGAAAGGGATACAGTAAACCTGAAGTGAAGCATCGGAATCTATAACTAGTGTCACAGGAATGATTCAAAACACAGACAGTAAGAGAAGTCAGTCTTCTGGTACTTAAGTCGGCATTGTGGCTTTTGTATATAATTCCGATGCAATTTCTGTGTTTCATCGTCAATAAGAAGCTCAGAGGGATACAGTAAACCTGAAGTGAAGCACCGGAATCTATAACCAGTGTCACAGGAATGGTTCAAAACATAGTCAGTTAGACGAGTCAGTTATCTTGTAGTTAAGTCGGCATTGTGCCTTTTGTACTTAATTCCGATGCAATTTCTGTGTTTCATCGTCAATACGAAGGTCAGAGGGATACAGTAAACCTGATGTGAAGCATCGGAATCTATAACTAGTGTCACAGAAATGGTTCAAAACATAGACAGTAAGAAGAGCCAGCCTTCTTGTACTTGAGTCGGCTTTGTGCCCTTTGTATTTAATTCCGATGCAATTTCTGTGTTTCATCGTCAATAAGTAGGTCAGAGGGATACAGTAAACCTGAAGTGAAGCATCGGAAACAATAACTAATGTCACAGGAATGGTTCTAACATAGACAGTAAGAAGAGTCAGTCTTCTTGTACATAAGTCGGCATTGTGCCTTTTGTATTTAATTCCGATGCAATTTACGTGTTTCATCGTCAATAAGAAGGTCAGAGGGATACAGTAAACCTGAAGTGAAGCATCGGAATCTATAACTAGTGTAACAGCAATGGTTCAAAACATGGTAGTAAGAAGAGTCAGTTTTCGTGTACTTAAGTCGGCATTGTGCCTTTTGTATTTAATTCCGATGCAATTTCTTTGTTTCATCGTCAATAAGAAGGTCACAGGGATACAGTAAACCTGAAGTGAAGCATCGGAATCTATAACTAGTGTCACAGGAATGAATAAAACATAAACAGTAAGAAGAGTCAGTTTTTTGTACTTAGGTCGGCATTGTGCCTTTTGTATTTAATTCCGATGCAATTTCTGTGTTTCATCGTCAATAAGAAGGTCAGAGGGCTACAGTAAACCTTAAGTGAAGCATTGGAATTTATAACTAGTGTCACAGGATTGGTTCAAAACATAGACAGTAAGAAGAGTCAGTCTTCTTGTGCTTAAGTCGGCATTGTGCCTTTTGTGTTTAATTCCGATACAATTTACGTGTTTCATCGTCAATAAGAAGGTCAGAGGGATACAGTAAACCTGAAGTGAAGCATCGGAATCTATAACTAGTGTCACAGGAATGGTTCAAACCATAGACAGTAAGATGAGTTAGTGTTCTTGTACTGAAGTCGGCATTGTGCCTTTTGTTTTTAATTAAGATGCAATTTCTGTGTTTCATCGACAATAAGAAGGTCAGCGGGATACAGTAAACCTGAAGAGAAGCATAGGAATCTTTAACTAGTGTCACAGGAGTGGTTCAAAACATAGACAGTAAGAAGCGTCAGTCTTCTTGTACTTAAGTCGGCATTGTGCCTTTTGTATTTAATTCCGATGCAATTTCTGTGCTTCATCGTCAATAAGAAGATCAGCTGGATACAGTAAACCTGAAGTGAAGCATCGGAATCTATAACTAGTGTCACAGGATTGGTTCTAAGCATAGACAGTAAGAAGACTCATTCTTCTTGTACTTAAGTCGGCATTGTGCCTTTTGTACTTAATTAAGATGCAATTTCTGTGTTTCATCGACAATAAGAAGGTCAGCGGGATACAGTATACCTGAAGTGAAGCTACGCAATCTATAACTAGTGTCACAGGAATGGTTCAAAACATAGACAGTAAGAGGATCCAGTCTTCTTGTACTTGAGTCGGCATTGTGCCTTTTGTATTTAATTCCGATGAATTTTCTTGCTTTGATCGTCAATAAGAAGGTCAGAGGGGTACAGTAAACCTGAAGGGAAGCAATGGAATCTATAACTAGTGTCACAGGAATGGTTCAAAACGTACACAGTAAGAAGAGTCAATCTTCTTGTACTTAAATCGGCATTGTGCCTTGTGTATTAAATTAAGATGCAATTTCTGTGTTTCATCGTCAATAAAAAGGTGAAAGGGATACAGTAAACCTGAAGTGAAGCATCGAAATCTATAACTAGTGTCACAGGAATGATTCAAAAGATAGGCAGTAAGAAGAGTCAGTCTTCTTGTACTTAAGTCGGCATTGTGGCTTTTGTGTATAATTCCGATGCAATTTCTGTGTTTCATCGTCAAAAAGAAGCTCAGAGGGATACAGTAAACCTGAAGTGAAGCATCGGAATCTATAACTAGTGTCATAGGAATGAATGGAACATAAACAGTAAGAAGAGTCAGTTTTCTTGTACTTAGGTCGGCATTGTGCCTTTTGTATTTAATTCCGATACAATTTCTGTGTTTCATCGTCGATAAGAAGGTCAGAGGGATACAGTAAACCTGAAGTGAAGCATAGGAATTTATAACTAGTGTCACAGGATTGGTTCAAAACATAGACGGTAAGAAGAGTCAGTCTTCTTGTGCTTAAGTCGGCATTGTGCCTTTTGTATTTAATTCCGATGCAATTTACGTGTTTCATCGTCAATAAGTAGGTCAGATGGATACAGTAAACCTGAAGTGAAGCATCAGAATCTGTAACTAGTGTCACAGGAATGGTTCAAACCATAGACAATAAGATGAGTTAGTGTTCTTGTACTGAAGTCGGCATTGTGCCTTTTGTACTTAATTAAGATGCAAGTTCTGTGTTTCATCGACAATAAGAAGGTCAGAGGGATACAGTAAACGTGAAGTGAAGCATAGCAATCTTTAACTAGTGTCACAGGAGTGGTTCAAAACATAGACAGTAAGAAGAGTCAGTCTTCTTGTACTTAAGTCGGCATTGTGCCTTTTGTATATAATTCCGATGCAATTTCTGTGCTTCATCGTCAATAAGAAGGTCAGCTGGATACAGTAAACCAGAAGTGAAGCATCGGAATCTATAACTAGTGTCACAGGCATGGTTCAAAACATAGACAGTAAGAAGACTCATTCTTCTTGTACTTAAGTCGGCATTGTGCATTTTGTATTTAATTCCGATGCAATTTACGTGTTTCATCGTCAATAAGAATGTCAGAGGGATACAGAGAACGTGAAGTGAAGCATCGGAATCTATAACTAGTGTCACAGGAATGGTTCAAAGCATAGACAGTAAGAAGAGTCAGTTTTCTTGTACTTAAGTCGGCATTGGGCTTTTTGAATATAATTACGATGCAATTTCTGAGTTTCTTCGTCAATAAGAAGGTCTGAGGGATACAGTAAACCTGAAGGGAAGCATCAGAATCTATAACTAGTGTCACTGAAATGGTTCAAATCATAGACAGTAAGAAGAGCCAGTCTTCTTGTACTTGAGTCGGCATTGTGCCTTTTTATTTAATTCCGATTCAATTTATGTGTTTCTTCGTCAATAAGAAGGTCAGAGGGATCAGAGGCATACAGTAAACCTGAAGTGAAGCATCGGAATCTATAACTAGTGTCACAGGAATGGTTCAAAACATAGACAGTAAGAAGAGACAGTCTTCTTTTACTTGGGTCGGCATTGTGCCTTTTGTGTTTCATTCGGATGCAACTTCTGTGCTTCATCGTCAATAAGAGCGTCAGAGGGATACCGTAAACCTGAAGTGAAGCATCGGAATCTATAACTAGTGTCAAAGGAATGGTTCAAAACATAGACAGTAAGAAGAGTCAATCTTCTTGTACTTAAGTCGGCATTGTGCCATAGTATTTAATTAAAATGCAATTTCTGTGTTTCATCGTCAATAAAAAGGTGAAAAGGATGCAGTAAACCTGAAGTGAAGCATCGGAATCTATAACTAGTGTCACAGGAATGGTTCAAACCATAGACAGTAAGATGAGTTAGTGTTCTTGTACTGAAGTCGGCATTGTGCCTTTTGTATTTATATAAGATGCAATTTATGTGTGTCATCGACAATAACAAGGTCAGAGGGATACAGTAAACCTGAAGGGAAGTATCGGAATCTTTAACTAGTGTCACAGGAATGGTACAAAACATAGACAGTAAGAAGAGTCATTCTTCTTGTACTTAAGTCGGCAGTGTGCCTTTTGTATATAATTCCGATGCAATTTCTGTGCTTCATCGTCAATAAGAAGGTCTGCTGGATACAGTAAACATGAAGTGAAGCAATTGAATCTGTAACTAGTGTCACAGGAATGGTTCAAAACATAGACAGTAAGAAGAGCCAGTCTTCTTGTACTTGAGTCGGCATTGTGCCTTTTGTATTTAATTCCGATGAATTTTCTTGCATTGATCGTCAATAAGAGGGTCAGAGGGATACAATAAACCTGAAGTGAAGCATCGGAATCTATTACTAGTGTCACAGGAATGGTTCAAAACATCGACAGTAAGAAGACTCATTCTTCTTGTACTTAAGTCGGCATTGTGCATTTTCTATTTAATTCCGATGCAATTTACGTGTTTCATCGTCAATAAGAAGGTCAGAGGGATACAGTAAACCTGAAGTGAAGCATCGGAATCTATAACTAGTGTCACAGAAATGGTTCAAAACGTAGACAGTAAGAAGAGTCAGTTATCTTGTACTTAAGTCGGCATTGGGCTTTTTGAATATAATTACGATGCAATTTCTGTGTTTCTTCGTCATTAAGAAGGTCTGAGGGATACAGTAAACCAGAAGGGAAGCATCGGAATCTATAACTAGAGTCACTGAAATGGTTCAAAACATAGACAGTAAGAAGAGCCAGTCTTCTTGTACTTGAGTCGGCATTGTGCCTTTTGTATTTAATTCCGATGCAATTTATGTGTTTCTTCGTCAATATGAAGGTCAGGGGGATACAGTAAACCTGGAGTGAAGCATCGGAATCTATAACTAGTGTCACAGGAATGGTTCAAAACATAGACAGTAAGAAGAGCCAGTCTTCTTGTACTTGGGTCGGCATTGTGCCTTTTGTATTTAATTTGGATGCAATTTCAGTATTTCATCGTCAATACGAAGGTCAGAGGGATACAGTAAACCTGAAGTGAAGGATCGGAATCTATAACTAGTGTCACAGGAATGGTTCAAAACATAGACAGTAAGAAGAGTCAATCTTCTTGTACTTAAGTCGGCATTGTGCCTTTTGTATTTAATTAAGATGCAATTTCTGTGTTTCATCGTCAATGAAAAGGTGAAAGGGATACAGTAAACCTGAAGTGAAGCATCGGAATCTATAACTAGTGTCACAGGAATGATTCAAAACACAGACAGTAAGAAGAGTCAGTCTTCTGGTACTTAAGTCGGCATTGTGGCTTTTGTATATAATTCCGATGCAATTTCTGTGTTTCATCGTCAATAAGAAGCTCAGAGGGATACAGTAAACCTGAAGTGAAGCACCGGAATCTATAACCAGTGTCACAGGAATGGTTCAAAACATAGTCAGTTAGACGAGTGAGTTATCTTGTACTTAAGTCGGCATTGTGCCTTTTGTATTTAATTCCGATGCAATTTCTGTGTTTCATCGTCAATACGAAGGTCAGAGGGATACAGTAAACCTGATGTGAAGCATCGGAATCTATAACTAGTGTCACAGAAATGGTTCAAAACATAGACAGTAAGAAGAGCCAGCCTTCTTGTACTTGAGTCGGCTTTGTGCCCTTTGTATTTAATTCCGATGCAATTTATGTGTTTCTTCGTCAATATGAAGGTCAGGGGGATACAGTAAACCTGAAGTGAAGCATCGGAATCTATAACTAGTGTAATAGCAATGGTTCAAGACATGGTAGTAAGAAGAGTCAGTTTTCGTGTACTTAAGTCGGCATTGTGCCTTTTGTATTTAATTCCGATGCAATTTCTTTGTTTCATCGTCAATAAGAAGGTCACAGGGATACAGTAAACCTGAAGTGAAGCATCGGAATTTATAACTAGTGTCACAGGAATGGTTCAAACCATAGACAGTAAGATGAGTTAGTGTTCTTGTACTGAAGTCGGCATTGTGCCTTTTGTACTTAATTAAGATGCAATTTCTGTGTTTCATCGACAATAAGAAGGTCAGCGGGATACAGTAAACCTGAAGTGAAGCATAGGAATCTTTAACTAGTGTCACAGGAGTGGTTCAAAACATAGACAGTAAGAAGCGTCAGTCTTCTTGTACTTAAGTCGGCATTGTGCCTTTTGTATATAATTCCGATGCAATTTCTGTGCTTCATCGTCAATAAGAAGGTCAGCTGGATACAGTAAACCTGAAGTGAAGCATCGGAATCTATAACTAGTGTCACAGGATTGGTTCAAAGCATAGACAGTAAGAATACTCGTTCTTCTTGTACTTAAGTCGGCATTGTGCCTTTTGTACTTAATTAAGATGCAATTTCTGTGTTTCATCGACAATAAGAAGGTCAGCGGGATACAGTAAACCTTGAGTGAAGCATCGGAATCTATAACTAGTGTCACAGGAATGGTTCAAAACATAGACAGTAAGAAGATCCAGTCTTCTTGTACTTGAGTCGGCATTGTGCCTTTTGTATTTAATTCCGATGAATTTTCTTGCTTTGATCGTCAATAAGAAGATGAGAGGGGTACAGTAAACCTGAAGGGAAGCAATGGAAGGTATTACTAGTGTCACAGGAATGGTTCAAAACATAGGCATTAAGAAGGGTCAGTCTTCTTGTACTTGAGTCGGCATTGTGCCTTTTGTATTTAATCCCGATGCAATTTCTGAGTTTCATCGTCAATACGAAGTTCAGAGGGATACATTAAACCTGAAGTAAAGCATCGGAATCTATAACTAGTGTCACAGGAATGGTTCATAGCATAGATAGTAAGAAGAGTCAGTTTTCTTGTCCTTAAGTCGGCATTTTGCTTTTTGAATATAATTACGATGCAATATATATGTTTCTTCGTCAATAAGAAGGTCTGAGGGAAACAGTAAACCTGAATGGAAGCATCGGAATCTATAACTAGTGTTGTGTCGGTAGCTGGGCCGACACCGTGAAGTTGATGGCTGAAAATGAATGCTAGACTAACGCTGTAGCCGATAGGGCACGCACGGCTAAAGCAGACGGGCGTGAAGTCTGGAGCATGAGAACTTATAAATGAATAAGAAGAAAGTATGTAGATGCTTATTACTTATCTTTTAATTGTTCTTTGGAATACATCTCTCTTGAATACTCGTAAGCTATAGGCACTGATACAAATGGCTCCTTGCTAGTTCGTAGCCATTAACTTAGCTGATGGCTATTCTGTCTCTCGGCTAATGAGAGAGAAAGGCTTCGTACAACATGGCGGTAGCTAGGTTCTCGTACAACTCGGCGGTAGCTAGGTTCTCGTACAACTGGGGTCGAGTCCTCTCTCGTATCACGAGACCTGCCTTGGTGGTGGCGCTAGGTCTGCGATCACAGTGGCGACACGCGGGTCCGACATGTACTACATGGACCGCGGCCGATTTAAGCTACCACCTAGCAAGTGTGGTGTCTGGCGGTGACACCACATTCCTCCCCCGCAAATCGGCGAACGGTCGTGAGATAAGGCTTCCGCCCGCCGTGGGGAGGACCACATGTTGACGTATGCGATGAGGTGGGGAGCCTAACAACAGGCGAGGCTGTGCCACCCGCACCCGGCCATCCGGTCCGAGGGGAGCTAGGAAACGCCTGCAAAACTAGTCCAGGGTGCACGTCAACATGCGGTGTATGCGCCCGTAATAAGACAGGAGGGACCGAAGGGTCGATTTCCATGGCGTCGGGGTAGCCGACGCGCAATGACGTCATGTGGTCCGGAGCGGGCGGGAGTTCCATGGCGGAGGACAGCTGGTCACGGGAAGCGTCGGCGGGAGAACAAGCGGCGGCGGCGGCGGCTGCTGCTGCTGCGGCGGCGGCGGCGCGTCGCCATCGGGCAAAATGGAAGGCATCGTCGGTAACACCTGGGGATGAGGCGAGCCAGTAGATGGGTCCCCAGGGCGCTGACCGGACGGCACCGTCGCTGAAAGCAGACGGGGAGCGGCAGAACCCGAGCGACGACAGAGGCGCAGCTGATTGAGATGCCGACGCACCTCACCAGAGGCCCCCAAAACCAAATACATCGCGCGGCCGAGGCAGCGAAGAATGCGCCCTGCGAGCCAACGCCGTGAACCTCGATAGTTGCGATAAAATACAACGTCGCCTGGAGCAAAAGCAGGAGTCTGCCGCTGCACAGGAACCTGATGCGGCGGATGCAGCAAAGACATCAAGGTGCGATGAGGACGACCGTGGAGCAACTCAGCCGGCGAGCGCCCATCTCGGGGCTGAGAGCGATACGAAGACAAAAAGAGCAACAATGCGTCCTCCCGAGAATGCGACTCTGTCAATTTCAACATCTGTGACTTGAAAGTCCGGACCAATCGTTCAGCGGCACCGTTGGACTGAGGCGAAAACGGCGCGGATGTCAGATGTTGAATACCATTGGCCTGGCAGAATGACTGAAATTCTGCGGACATGAATTGTGGGCCATTGTCGGAAACAATAGTCTGCGGAAGACCTTCAATGCAAAAGATAGCAGACAACGCTTTGATGGTGGCGGAGGACGTCGTGGAAGACATCCGGACAACAAAAGGAAAATTACTGAAGGCGTCGACCAGAACCAACCATCGAGCATTCCAGAATGGACCAGCAAAATCAATGTGCAAGCGTTGCCAAGGGGAAGTGGCTTTCGGCCACGCAAAGACTTTCCGCGGCGGTGCGGACTGTTGTTCGGCACACGCCGGGCACGAAGAACACATATTCGTAATCGCAGCATCGATTCCGAACCAAGTACAGTGCTGACGAGCAAGTTGTTTCGTTCGCACTATACCCCAATGTCCTTGGTGAAGAAGCCGTAAAACAGAGGACTGTAACGAACGTGGGACCACGACTCTGGACTGATCATTATCAGAACGCAACAACAAAACACCACGTCGAACAAAAAGTCTCTCCTTGTGAGCAAAAAATCGGCGAACCAACGGATCCTCGCTCCGAGACTTTGACAAAGGCCATTGCGTAGCAACAAAACGTAAAACAGTAGCAAGGACAGGGTCAGCAGCTGTGGCTGTAGCGACACGACGAAAATCAATCGGAAACGATTCGACCACTTCATCGGTTTCCGAATCAATGAACATGCAAGCAAGTTCGGAAGAATCGAATGCTGTATCCTCAGCAACAGGCAAACGGGACAACGCATCGGCGTTTCCGTGCTTAGCAGTGGACCGATACAAGATATCGTAGCGGTACTGCGAGAGGAAAATAGACCAGCGAATGAATTTCTGCGCTGTACGTGGAGGTACAGGCTTGGTCGGATGAAAAAGCGATGTCAAAGGTTTGTGGTCTGTGATGATGGTAAAGTGACGACCATACAAGAAATCATGGAACTAAGTAACACCAAACACGAGAGCTAAAGCTTCTTTCTCTATCTGTGAATAATTTCTTTGCGCAGACGAGAGCAATTTGGACGCAAAGGCAATAGGGCGATCATGGGAGCCAACTTTGTGCGCAAGTACAGCACCGATCCCGAAATCCGATGCATCTACCATCAACAAAAGGGGTTTCTGGGGATCGAATGGCGTAAGGCAAGTATTAGAAAGCAACGCCGATTTCAACTGGCGAAAGGCGCGTTCACAGTCCGTCGTCCAGACGAACGGAACACCTTTACGGCGTAAGCGATGAAGCGGAGCTGAAATGGAAGAGGCATTGCGCACATATTTATGATAATAGTTAATTTTACCCAACACACTCTGTAGCTGTTTCAGATTTTGAGGGGAAGGCAAATCGTGTATGGCACGGAGGTGCTCTGGACTTGGATGTATGCCTTGGGCATTAATGACATGTCCCAGGTATGGTAAGTCACGAGCAAAAAACACACATTTGTCCTTCCTCAAGCGAAGACCATTTTGCCGCAAGACCTGAAATAATGTTCGTAAATTCGCAAGATGATCTTCTTCTGTCTGTCCGGAGATCACTATATCGTCCAGATAGTTTGCTGCAGTAGGGACCGACGCACAAATAGTTTGTAAATATTGCTGAAACAAGGCAGGGGCGGATGCACACCCGAAAGGCAGTCTTTTGAAGCGGTACAATCCAAGATGCGTGTTAACCACCAATACGCGCTGGGATTCGTCGTCCACCGGTATTTGCAAGTACGCATCGGCTAGGTCCAACTTTGAAAAATATTTTCCCGGGCACAGTTTAGCAAAAAGATCTTCCGGGCGGGGCAAAGGAAAAGTAGCAGTCACTAGCTGTGGATTCACTGTGGCCTTGAAGTCCACGCAAAGTCTCAATTTTCCGGAAGGTTTTGGCAAAATTACTAAGGGTGAGGCCCAGAGAGAAGCTTGCACACGTTCAATTACACCCTGTGATTCGAGATCGTGTAACGTTCTTGCGACCTCATCACGCAATGCGTGGGGAACATTGCGCGCCCTGAAAAATGTCGGTTGCGCGTTTACCTTCAGTTCTAAATGTGCTTCATAGTTTTTAGCGCAACCTAAGCCCGGTGCAAAAATGTCTGCAAATTCGTCACACAGCCGAGAAACACTGTCTGTAGGCACAGTCTGATTCACTGATAGGACCTGATTTACAATAGACATGTTAAACAACTTAAATAAATCTAGACCAAACAAGTTCACTGCAGAAGAAGAACGAAGAACGTAAAATGACACAAGTTTTGTTTGTCCCTTGTATGTTGCAAGAAGGCTGCACTGTCCTAACACAGGAATTTTCTGTCCGGAATATGTAGTTAGCTTAACATTTGCGGAACGCAACGGAGGTTTGCCCAGTTGTTTGTACGTGTCGTGATTGAGCAATGAAACTGCAGCTCCGGTATCGAGCTGGAATGGTATCACTTTGCCTTCAAAGTCTAAGTCCACAAAAAGTTTATTGTCCTGCTGACGACAAGAGCGACTGTTTTGTGCAATTGGAACAGACACTGGTACAGAATCACTTGCTAATTGACGTGATTTCCGGCGACGTCGACGCACAGTTTTTGTGGGACGAACACAGTTACTGTTAGAGAAAGTGTCACTGGACGAAGTGGAATTAACGACATGAATGTCCATAGGCGAAGGTCCACGAGCCTGAGTGTCCTTGGTTCGATTCCGGCGCGAAGCAAAGGGCCTGGAATGATTGTGATTGTCTGATCTGAGCTTTTTCTGGCAAACACTTTGAACATGTCCTTTCTTATTGCAGAAAAAGCAAATAGCTTGGCGTGACGGGCAATGTGCACGCGAATGTCTAGTAGCACACCGCGGGCATGATTTCACTGCATTTGTGGGCTGGCGCGGCACACCTGGCTTAGCACGCGGCGGTCGCTGTGTCGACGTGCGCAAGGCCCGGTTACCGGGCCGCGCAGCGCGTCCAGCGGGCCGGTTAATGTTACACACGGCTGGCGAAGTTTCAAAAGATTCCTGAGCACAGTCAAGGGTGTCCTGTCTATCCAATATGTCTATCACTTGTTGAAGGGAGGGATTAACTAGTTTCAAAATTTGCTCCCGTATGCGAACATCAGAAACGTTCTGTGCAATTGCATCACGCACCATTGTATCTGAATAAGAAAGACCACAGTCACATTCAAAGGCACAGTCCCTAGTAAGTCCTTGCAATGTTGCTACCCACTCCCTATTAGTTTGACCGGCCGTACGTTTTGTACGAAAAAACGTATACCGTTTTGCAACCACATTAACTGTTTCTTTGAAATAGGCATCTAATGCAGACAAAATTTCCTCGTAGGACAGAGTTGCTACGTCGCGTCGGGGAAACAATTTCACTATCACACGGTATGTGGACACACCGACACAAGAAAGCAAAAACGCCTGCCGCTCTTTACCTTGAATTCTGTAGGCAGCAAGGTGGAAGGCAAACTGGCGGGACCACTCTTGCCAGGTCTCGTGGTTCGGGTCGTAGTGCCTAAAAGGCGGTGCAACGGCAGGTTGTGGCTGCGGGAGCGGTGAAGCGGCTGCGGCCGCATCGGTGTGCAGCGCACGTTGACCCTGGACGAGCTGTCCAAGGGCATCCAGTAACGCCTGTGTCTGCTGATTCTGCAAGCGATAAAATTCGGACAGTACATCTGCAGAATGTGGCGAAGCCATGACACAATTAAATGTAAGCAATCAGAACACTTTAAATCGACGCCAATGTTACAAACGAAGTAATACAAACTCTTTTGCTCGTCGCCAATAAATGTTGTATCGGTAGCTGGGCCGACACCGTGAAGTTGATGGCTGAAAATGAATGCTAGACTAACGCTGTAGCCGATAGGGCACGCACGGCTAAAGCAGACGGGCGTGAAGTCTGGAACATGAGAACTTATAAATGAATAAGAAGAAAAGTATGTAGATGCTTATTACTTATCTTTTAATTGTTCTTTGGAATACATCTCTCTTGAATACTCGTAAGCTATAGGCACTGATACAAATGGCTCCTTGCTAGTTCGTAGCCATTAACTTAGCTGATGGCTATTCTGTCTCTCGGCTAATGAGAGAGAAAGGCTTCGTACAACTTGGCGGTAGCTAGGTTCTCGTACAACTCGGCGGTAGCTAGGTTCTCGTACAACTGGGGTCGAGTCCTCTCTCGTATCACGAGACCTGCCTTGGTGGTGGCGCTAGGTCTGCGATCACAGTGGCGACACGCGGGTCCGACATGTACTACATGGACCGCGGCCGATTTAAGCTACCACCTAGCAAGTGTGGTGTCTGGCGGTGACACCACAACTAGTGTCACAGGAATGGTTCAAAACATAGACAGTGAGAAGAGTCAGTTTACTTGTACTGAAGTCGGCATTGGGCTTTTTGAATATAATTACGATGCAATTTCTATGTTTCTTCGTCAATAAGAAGGTCTGAGGGATACAGTAAACCTGAAGGGAAGCAGCGGAATCTATAACTAGTGTCACTGAAATGGTTCAAATCATAGACAGTAAGAAGAACCAGTAATCTTGTACTTGAGTCGGCATTGTGCCTTTTGTATTTAATTCCGATGCAATTTATGAGCTTCTTCATCAACAAGAAGGTCAGAGGGATACAGTAAACCTGGAGTGAAGCATCAGAATCTATAACTAGTGTCACAGGAATGGTTCAAAACATAGACAGTAAGAAGAGCCAGTCTTCTCGTACTTGGGTCGGCATTGTGCCTTTTGTATTTAATTCGGATGCAATTTCAGTATTTCATCGTCAATACGAAGTTCAGAGGGATACAGTAAACCTGAAGTGAAGCATTGGAATCTATAACTAGTGTCACAGGAATGATTCAAAACGTAGACAGTAAGAAGAGTCAATCTTCTTGTACTTAAATCGGCATTGTGCCTTGTGTATTAAATTAAGATGCAATTTCTGTGTTTCATCGTCAATAAAAAGGTGAAAGGGATACAGTAAACCTGAAGTGAAGCATCGAAATCTATAACTAGTGTCACAGGAATGATTCAAAAGATAGACAGTAAGAAGAGTCAGTCTTCTTGTACTTAAGTCGGCATTGTGGCTTTTGTGTACAATTCCGATGCAATTTCTGTGTTTCATCGTCAATAAGAAGCTCAGAGGGATACAGTAAACCTGAAGTGAAGCATCGGAATCTATAACTAATGTCATAGGAATGAATGGAACATAAACAGTAAGAAGAGTCAGTTTTCTTGTACTTAGGTCGGCATTGTGCCTTTTGTATTTAATTCCGATGCAATTTCTGTGTTTCATCGTCAATAAGAAGGTCAGAGGGATACAGTAAACCTGAAGTGAAGCATCGGAATCTATAACTAGTGTCAAAGGAATGGTTCAAAACATAGACAGTAAGAAGAGTCAATCTTCTTGTACTTAAGTCGGCATTGTGCCATAGTATTTAATTAAAATGCAATTTCTGTGTTTCATCGTCAATAAAAAGGTGAAAAGGATGCAGTAAACCTGAAGTGAAGCATCGGAATCTATAACTAGTGTCACAGGAATGGTTCAAACCATAGACAGTAAGATGAGTTAGTGTTCTTGTACTGAAGTCGGCATTGTGCCTTTTGTATTTATATAAGATGCAATTTATGTGTGTCATCGACAATAACAAGGTCAGAGGGATACAGTAAACCTGAAGGGAAGTATCGGAATCTTTAACTAGTGTCACAGGAATGGTTCAAAACATAGACAGTAAGAAGAGTCATTCTTCTTGTACTTAAGTCGGCAGTGTGCCTTTTGTATATAATTCCGATGCAATTTCTGTGCTTCATCGTCAATAAGAAGGTCTGCTCGATACAGTAAACATGAAGTGAAGCATCTGAATCTATAACTAGTGTCACAGGAATGGTTCAAAACATAGACAGTAAGAAGAGCCAGTCTTCTTGTACTTGAGTCGGCATTGTGCCTTTTGTATTTAATTCCGATGAATTTTCTTGCTTTGATCGTCAATAAGAGGGTCAGAGGGATACAGTAAACCTGAAGTGAAGCATCGGAATCTATTACTAGTGTCACAGGAATGGTTCAAAACATCGACAGTTAGAAGACTCATTCTTCTTGTACTTAAGTCGGCATTGTGCATTTTCTATTTAATTCCGATGCAATTTACGTGTTTCATCGTCAATAAGAAGGTCAGAGGGATACAGTAAACCTGAAGTGAAGCATCGGAATCAATAACTAGTGTCACAGGAATGGTTCAAAACTTAGACAGTAAGGAGAGTCAGTTATCTTGTACTTAGGTCGGCATTGGGCTTTTTGAATATAATTACGATGCAATTTCTGTGTTTCTTCGTCATTAAGAAGGTCTGAGAGATACAGTTAACCTGAAGGGAAGCATCGGAATCTATAACTAGTGTCACTGAAATGGTTCAAAACATAGACAGTAAGAAGGGCCAGTCTTCTTGTACTTGAGTCGGCATTGTGCCTTTTGTATTTAATTCCGATGCAAATTATGTGTTTCTTCGTCAATATGAAGGTCAGGGGGATACAGTAAACCTGGAGTGAAGCATCGGAATCTATAACTAGTGTCACAGGAATGGTTCAAAACATAGACAGTAAGAAGAGCCAGTCTTCTTGTACTTGGGTCGGCATTGTGCCTTTTGTATTTAATTTGGATGCAATTTCAGTATTTCATCGTCAATACGAAGGTCAGAGGGATACAGTAAACCTGAAGTGAAGCATCGGAAACTATAACTAGTGTCACAGGAATGATTCAAAACACAGACAGTAAGAAGAGTCAGTCTTCTGGTACTTAAGTCGGCATTGTGGCTTTTGTATATAATTCCGATGCAATTTCTGTGTTTCATCGTCAATAAGAAGCTCAGAGGGATACAGTAAACCTGAAGTGAAGCACCGGAATCTATAACCAGTGTCACAGGAATGGTTCAAAACATAGTCAGTTAGACGAGACAGTTATCTTGTACTTAAGTCGGCATTGTGCCTTTTGTATTTAATTCCGATGCAATTTCTGTGTTTCATCGTCAATACGAAGGTCAGAGGGATACAGTAAACCTGATGTGAAGCATCGGAATCTATAACTAGTGTCACAGGAATGAATGGAACATAAACTGTAAGAAGAGTCAGTTTTCTTGTACTTAGGTCGGCATTGTGCCTTTTGTATTTAATTCCGATGCAATTTCTGTGTTTCATCGTCAATAAGAAGGTCAGAGGGATACAGTAAACCTTAAGTGAAGCATAGGAATTTATAACTAGTGTCACAGGATTGGTTCAAAACATAGACAGTAAGAAGAGTCAGTCTTCTTGTGCTTAAGTCGGCATTGTGCCTTTTGTGTTTAATTCCGATACAATTTACGTGTTTCATCGTCAATAAGATGGTCAGAGCGATACAGTAAACCTGAAGTGAAGCATCGGAATCTATAACTAGTGTCACAGGAATGGTTCAGACCATAGACAGTAAGATGAGTTAGTGTTCTTGTACTGAAGTCGGCATTGTGCCTTTTGTACTTAATTAAGATGCAATTTCTGTGTTTCATCGACAATAAGAAGGTCAGCGGGATACAGTAAACCTGAAGTGAAGCATAGGAATCTTTAACTAGTGTCACAGGAGTGGTTCAAAACATAGACAGTAAGAAGCGTCAGTCTTCTTGTACTTAAGTCGGCATTGTGCCTTTTGTATATAATTCCGATGCAATTTCTGTGCTTCACCGTCAATAAGAAGGTCAGCTGGATACAGTAAACCTGAAGTGAAGCATCGGAATCTATAACTAGTGTCACAGGATTGGTTCAAAGCATAGACAGTAAGAAGACTGATTCTTCTTGTACTTAAGTCGGCATTGTGCCTTTTGTACTTAATTAAGATGCAATTTCTGTGTTTCATCGACAATAAGAAGGTCAGCGGGATACAGTAAACCTGAAGTGAAGCATCGGCATCTATAACTAGTGTCACAGGAATGGTTCAAAACATAGACAGTAAGAAGAGCCAGTCTTCTTGTACTTGAGTCGACATTGTGCCTTTTGTATTTAATTCCGATGAATTTTCTTGCTTTGATCGTCAATAAGAAGGTCAGAGCAGTAAACCTGAAGTGAAGCAATGGAATCTATTACTAGTGTCACAGGAATGGTTCAAAACATAGGCATTAAGAAGGGTTAGTCTTCATGTACTTGAGTCGGCATTGTGCCTTTTGTATTTAATCCCGATGCAATTTCTGTGTTTCATCGTCAATAAGAAGTTCAGAGGGATACATTAAACCTGAAGTAAAGCATCGGAATCTATAACTAGTGTCACAGGAATGGTTCAAAACATAGATAGTAAGAAGAGTCAGTTTTCTTGTCCTTAAGTCGGCATTGGGCTTTTTGAATTTAATTACGATGCAATATATATGTTTCTTCGTCAATAAGAAGGTCTGAGGGAAACAGTAAACCTGAATGGAACCATCGGAATCTATAACTAGTGTCACAGGAATGGTTCAAAACATAGACAGTAAGAAGAGTCAGTTTTCTTGTACTTAAGTCGGCATTGTGCCTTTTGTATATAATTCCGATGCAATTTCTGTGCTTCATCGTCAATAAGAAGGTCTGCTCGATACAGTAAACATGAAGTGAAGCATCTGAATCTATAACTAGTGTCACAGGAATGGTTCAAAACATAGACAGTAAGAAGAGCCAGTCTTCTTGTACTTGAGTCGGCATTGTGCCTTTTGTATTTAATTCCGATGAATTTTCTTGCTTTGATCGTCAATAAGAGGGTCAGAGGGATACAGTAAACCTGAAGTGAAGCATCGGAATCTATTACTAGTGTCACAGGAATGGTTCAAAACATCGACAGTTAGAAGACTCATTCTTCTTGTACTTAAGTCGGCATTGTGCATTTTCTATTTAATTCCGATGCAATTTACGTGTTTCATCGTCAATAAGAAGGTCAGAGGGATACTGTAAACCTGAAGTGAAGCATCGGAATCTATAACTAGTGTCACAGGAATGGTTCAAAACTTAGACAGTAAGAAGAGTCAGTTATCTTGTACTTAGGTCGGCATTGGGCTTTTTGAATATAATTACGATGCAATTTCTGTGTTTCTTCGTCATTAAGAAGGTCTGAGGGATACAGTAAACCTGAAGGGAAGCATCGGAATCTATAACTAGTGTCACTGAAATGGTTCAAAACATAGACAGTAAGAAGAGCCAGTCTTCTTGTACTTGAGTCGGCATTGTGCCTTTTGTGTTTAATTCCGATGCAATTTATGTGTTTCTTCGTCAATATGAAGGTCAGGGGGATACAGTAAACCTGGAGTGAAGCACCGGAATCTATAACTAGTGTCACAGGAATGGTTCAAAACATAGACAGTAAGAAGAGCCAGTCTTCTTGTACTTGGGTCGGCATTGTGCCTTTTGTATTTAATTTGGATGCAATTTCAGTATTTCATCGTCAATACGAAGGTCAGAGGGATACAGTAAACCTGAAGTGAAGCATCGGAATCTATAACTAGTGTCACAGGAATGGTTCAAAACATAGACAGTAAGAAGAGTCAATCTTCTTGTACTTAAGTCGGCATTGTGCCATTTGTATTTAATTAAGATGCAATTTCTGTGTTTCATCGTCAATAAAAAGGTGAAAGGGATACAGTAAACCTGAAGTGAAGCATCGGAATCTATAACTAGTGTCACAGGAATGATTCAAAACACTGACAGTAAGAAGAGTCAGTGTTCTGGTACTTAAGTCGGCATTGTGGCTTTTGTATATAATTCCGATGCAATTTCTGTGTTTCATCGTCAATAAGAAGCTCAGAGGGATACAGTAAACCTGAAGTGAAGCACTGGAATCTATAACCAGTGTCACAGGAATGGTTCAAAACATAGTCAGTTAGACGAGTCAGTTATCTTGTACTTAAGTCGGCATTGTGCCTTTTGTATTTAATTCCGATGCAATTTCTGTGTTTCATCGTCAATACGAAGGTCAGAGGGATACAGTAAACCTGATGTGAAGCATCGGAATCTATAACTAGTGTCACAGAAATGGTTCAAAACATAGACAGTAAGAAGAGCCAGCCGTCTTGTACTTGAGTCGGCTTTGTGCCCTTTGTATTTAATTCCGATGCAATATCTGTGTTTCATCGTCAATAAGTAGGTCACAGGGATACAGTAAACCTGAAATGAAGCATCGGAATCTATAACTAGTGTCACAGGAATGAATGGAACATAAACAGTAAGAAGAGTCAGTTTTCTTGTACTTAGGTCGGCATTGTGCCTTTTGTATTTAATTCCGATGCAATTTCTGTGTTTCATCGTCAATAAGAAGGTCAGAGGGATACAGTAAACCTTAAGTGAAGCATAGGAATTTATAACTAGTGTCACAGGATTGGTTCAAAACATAGACAGTAAGAAGAGTCAGTCTTCTTGTGCTTAAGTCGGCATTGTGCCTTTTGTGTTTAATTCCGATACAATTTACGTGTTTCATCGTCAATAAGATGGTCAGAGCGATACAGTAAACCTGAAGTGAAGCATCGGAATCTATAACTAGTGTCACAGGAATGGTTCAAACCATAGACAGTAAGATGAGTTAGTGTTCTTGTACTGAAGTCGGCATTGTGCCTTTTGTACTTAATTAAGATGCAATTTCTGTGTTTCGTCGACAATAAGAAGGTCAGCGGGATACAGTAAACCTGAAGTGAAGCATAGGAATCTTTAACTAGTGTCACAGGAGTGGTTCAAAACATAGACAGTAAGAAGCGTCAGTCTTCTTGTACTTAAGTCGGCATTGTGCCTTTTGTATATAATTCCGATGCAATTTCTGTGCTTCACCGTCAATAAGAAGGTCAGCTGGATACAGTAAACCTGAAGTGAAGCATCGGAATCTATAACTAGTGTCACAGGATTGGTTCAAAGCATAGACAGTAAGAAGACTGATTCTTCTTGTACTTAAGTCGGCATTGTGCCTTTTGTACTTAATTAAGATGCAATTTCTGTGTTTCATCGACAATAAGAAGGTCAGCGGGATACAGTAAACCTGAAGTGAAGCATCGGAATCTATAACTAGTGTCACAGGAATGGTTCAAAACATAGACAGTAAGAAGAGCCAGTCTTCTTGTACTTGAGTCGACATTGTGCCTTTTGTATTTAATTCCGATGAATTTTCTTGCTTTGATCGTCAATAAGAAGGTCAGAGCAGTAAACCTGAAGTGAAGCAATGGAATCTATTACTAGTGTCACAGGAATGGTTCAAAACATAGGCATTAAGAAGGGTCAGTCTTCTTGTACTTGAGTCGGCATTGTGCCTTTTGTATTTAATCCCGATGCAATTTCTGTGTTTCATCGTCAATAAGAAGTTCAGAGGGATACATTAAACCTGAAGTAAAGCATCGGAATCTATAACTAGTGTCACAGGAATGGTTCAAAACATAGATAGTAAGAACAGTCAGTTTTCTTGTCCTTAAGTCGGCATTGGGCTTTTTGAATATAATTACGATGCAATATATATGTTTCTTCGTCAATAAGAAGGTCTGAGGGAAACAGTAAACCTGAATGGAAGCATCGGAATCTATAACTAGTGTCACAGGAATCGTTCAAAACATAGACAGTAAGAAGAGTCAGTTTTCTTGTACTTAAGTCGGCATTGGGCTTTTTGAATATAATTACGATGCAATTTCTATGTTTCTTCGTCAATAAGAAGGTCTGAGGGATACAGTAATCCTGAAGGGAAGCATCGGAATCTATAACTAGTGTCACTGAAATGGTTCAAATCATAGACAGTAAGAAGAACCAGTCTTCTTGTACTTGAGTCGGCATTGTGCCTTTTGTATTTAATTCCGATGCAATTTATGTGCTTCTTCATCAACAAGAAGGTCAGAGGGATACAGTAAACCTGGAGTGAAGCATCGGAATCTATATCTAGTGTCACAGGAATGGTTCAAAGCATAGACAGTAAGAAGAGCCAGTCTTCTCGTACTTGGGTCGGCATTGTGCCTTTTGTATTTAATTCGGATGCAATTTCAGTATTTCATCGTCAATACGAAGGTCAGAGGGATACAGTAAACCTGAAGTGAAGCATTGGAATCTATAACTAGTGTCACAGGAATGGTTCAAAACGTAGACAGTAAGAAGAGTCAATCTTCTTGTACTTAAATCGGCATTGTGCCTTGTGTATTAAATTAAGATGCAATTTCTGTGTTTCATCGTCAATAAAAAGGTGAAAGGGATACAGTAAACCTGAAGTGAAGCATCGAAATCTATAACTAGTGTCACAGGAATGATTCAAAAGATAGACAGTAAGAAGAGTCAGTCTTCTTGTACTTAAGTCGGCATTGTGGCTTTTGTGTATAATTCCGATGCAATTTCTGTGTTTCATCGTCAATAAGAAGCTCAGAGGGATACAGTAAACCTGAAGTGAAGCATCGGAATCTATAACTAGTGTCATAGGAATGAATGGAACATAAACAGTAAGAAGAGTCAGTTTTCTTGTACTTAGGTCGGCATTGTGCCATTTGTATTTAATTCCGATGCAATTTCTGTGTTTCATCGTCAATAAGAAGGTCAGAGGGATACAGTAAACCTGAAGTGAAGCATAGGAATTTATAACTAGTGTCACAGGATTGGTTCAAAACATAGACGGTAAGAAGAGTCAGTCTTCTTGTGCTTAAGTCGGCATTGTGCCTTTTGTATTTAATTCCGATGCAATTTACGTGTTTCATCGTCAATAAGTAGGTCAGAGGGATACAGTAAACCTGTAGTGAAGCATCAGAATCTGTAACTAGTGTCACAGGAATGGATCAAACCATAGACAGTAAGATGAGTTAGTGTTCTTGTACTGAAGTCGGCATTGTGCCTTTTGTACTTAATTAAGATGCAATCTCTGTGTTTCATCGACAATAAGAAGGTCAGAGGGATACAGTAAACGTGAAGTGAAGCATAGCAATCTTTAACTAGTGTCACAGGAGTGGTTCAAAACATAGACAGTAAGAAGAGTCAGTCTTCTTGTACTTAAGTCGGCATTGTGCCTTTTGTATATAATTCCGAAGCAATTTCTGTGCTTCATCGTCAATAAGAAGGCCAGCTGGATACAGTAAACCTGAAGTGAAACATCGGAATCTATAACTAGTGTCACAGGAATGGTTCAAAACATAGACAGTAAGAAGACTCATTCTTCTTGTACTTAAGTCGGCATTGTGCATTTTGTATTTAATTCTGATGCAATTTACGTGTTTCATCGTCAATAAGAAGGTCAGAGGGATACAGTGAACCTGAAGTGAAGCATCGGAATCTATAACTAGTGTCACAGGAATGGTTCAAAGCATAGACAGTAAGAAGAGTCAGTTTTCTTGTACTTAAGTCGGCATTGGGCTTTTTGAATATAATTACGATGCAATTTCTGAGTTTCTTCGTCAACAAGAAGGTCTGAGGGATACAGTAAACCTGAAGGGAAGCATCAGAATCTATAACTAGTGTCACTGAAATGGTTCAAATCATAGACAGTAAGAAGAGCCAGTCTTCTTGTACTTGTGTCGGCATTGTGCCTTTTTATTCAATTCCGATTCAATTTATGTGTTTCTTCGTCAATAAGAAGGTCAGAGGGATCAGAGGCATACAGTAAACCTGAAGTGAAGCATCGGAATCTATAACTAGTGTCACAGGAATGGTTCAAAACATAGACAGTAAGAAGAGACAGTCTTCTTGTACTTGGGTCGGCATTGTGCCTTTTGTATTTCATTCGGATGCAACTTCTGTGTTTCATCGTCAATAAGAGCGTCAGAGGGATACAGTAAACCTGAAGTGAAGCATCGGAATCTATAACTAGTGTCACAGGAATGGTTCAAAACATAGACAGTAAGAAGAGTCAATCTTCTTGTACTTAAGTCGGCATTGTGCCGTAGTATTTAATTAAAATGCAATTTCTGTGTTTCATCGTCAATAAAAAGGTGAAAGGGATGCAGTAAACCTGAAGTGAAGCATCGGAATCTATAACTAGTGTCACAGGAATGATTCAAAACATAGACAGTAAGAAGAGTCAGTCTTCTTGTACTTAAAGCGGCACTGAGCCTTTTGTATATAATTCCGATGCAATTTCTGTGGATCATCGTCAATAAGAAGGTCAGAGGGATACAGTAAACCTGAAGTGAAGCATCGGAATTTATAACTAGTGTCACAGGAGTGGTTCAAAACATAGACAGCAAGAAGAGTCAGTCTTCTTGTGCTTATGTCGGCATTGTGCCTTTTGTTTTTAATTCCGATGCAATTTACGTGTATCATCGTCAATAAGTAGGTCAGAGGGATACAGTAAACCTGAAGTGAAGCATCGGAATCTATAACTAGTGTCACAGGAATGGTTCAAACCATAGACAGTAAGATGAGTTAGTGTTCTTGTACTGAAGTCGGCATTGTGCCTTTTGTATTTATATAAGATGCAATTTATGTGTGTCATCGACAATAACAAGGTCAGAGGGATACAGTAAACCTGAAGTGAAGTATCGGAATCTTTAACTAGTGTCACAGGAATGGTTCAAAACATAGACAGTAAGAAGAGTCATTCTTCTTGTACTTAAGTCGGCAGTGTGCCTTTTGTATATAATTCCGATGCAATTTCTGTGCTTCATCGTCAATAAGAAGGTCTGCTGGATACAGTAAACATGAAGTGAAGCATCTGAATCTATAACTAGTGTCACAGGAATGGTTCAAAACATAGACAGTAAGAAGAGCCAGTCTTCTTGTACTTGAGTCGGCATTGTGCATTTTGTATTTAATTCCGATGAATTTTCTTGCTTTGATCGTCAATAAGAGGGTCAGAGGGATACAGTAAACCTGAAGTGAAGCATCGGAATCTATTACTAGTGTCACAGGAATGGTTCAAAACATCGACAGTAAGAACACTCATTCTTCTTGTACTTAAGTCGGCATTGTGGATTTTCTATTTAATTCCGATGCAATTTACGTGTTTCATCGTCAATAAGAAGGTCAGAGGGATACAGTAAACCTGAAGTGAAGCATCGGAATCTATAACTAGTGTCACAGGAATGGTTCAAAGCTTAGACAGTAAGAAGAGTCAGTCTTCTTGTGCTTATGTCGGCATTGTGCCTTTTGTATTTAATTCCGATGCAATTTACGTGTTTCATCGTCAATAAGTAGGTCAGAGGGATACAGTAAACCTGAAGTGAAGCATCGGAATCTATAACTAGTGCCACAGGAATGGTTCAAACCATAGACAGTAAGAAGAGCCAGTCTTCTTGTACTTGAGTCGGCATTGTGCCTTTTGTATTTCATTCCGATGCAATTTATGTGTTTCTTCGTCAATATAAAGGTCAGGGGATACAGTAAACCTGGAGTGAAGCATCGGAATCTATAACTAGTGTCACAGGAATGGTTCAAACCATAGACAGTAAGAAGAGCCAGTCTTCTTGTACTTGGGTCGGCATTGTGCCTTTTGTATTTAATTCGGATGCAATTTCAGTATTTCATCGTCAATACGAAGGTCAGAGGGATACAGTAAACCTGAAGTGAAGCATCGGAATCTATAACTAGTGTCACAGGATTGGTTCAAAACATAGACAGTAAGAAGAGTCAATCTTCTTGTACTTAAGTCGGCATTGTGCCTTTTGTATTTAATTAAGATGCAATTTCTGTGTTTCATCGTCAATAAATAGGTGAAAGGGATACAGTAAACCTGAAGTGAAGCATCGGAATCTATAACTAGAGTCACAGGAATGATTCAAAACATAGACAGTAAGAAGAGTCAGTCTTCTGGTACTTAAGTCGGCATTGTGGCTTTTGTATATAATTCCGATGCAATTTCTGTGTTTCATCGTCAATAGGAAGCTCAGAGGGATATAGTAAACCTGAAGTGAAGCACCGAAATCTATAACCAGTGTCACAGGAATGGTTCAAAACATAGTCATTTAGAAGAGTCAGTTATCTTGTACTTAAGTCGGCGTTGTGCCTTTTGTATTTAATTCCGATGCAATTTCTGTGTTTCATCGTCAATACGAAGGTCAGAGGGATACAGTAAACCTGAAGTGAAGCATTGGAATCTATAACTAGTGTCACAGGAATGGTTCAAAACGTAGACAGTAAGAAGAGTCAATCTTCTCGTACTTAAATCAGCATTGTGCCTTGTGTATTAAATTAAGATGCAATTTCTGTGTTTCATCGTCAATAAAAAGGTGAAAGGGATACAGTAAACCTGAAGTGAAGCATCGAAATCTATAACTAGTGTCACAGGAATGATTCAAAAGATAGACAGTAAGAAGAGTCAGTCTTCTTGTACTTAAGTCGGCATTGTGGCTTTTGTGTATAATTCCGATGCAATTTCTGTGTTTCATCGTCAATAAGAAGCTCAGAGGGATACAGTAAACCTGAAGTGAAGCATCGGATTCTATAACTAGTGTCATAGGAATGAATGGAACATAAACAGTAAGAAGAGTCAGTTTTCTTGTACTTAGGTCGGCATTGTGCCATTTGTATTTAATTCCGATGCAATTTCTGTGTTTCATCGTCAATAAGAAGGTCAGAGGGATACAGTAAACCTGAAGTGAAGCATAGGAATTTATAACTAGTGTCACAGGATTGGTTCAAAACATAGACTGTAAGAAGAGTCAGTCTTCTTGTGCTTAAGTCGGCATTGTGCCTTTTGTATTTAATTCCGATGCAATTTACGTGTTTCATCGTCAATAAGTAGGTCAGAGGGATACAGTAAACCTGTAGTGAAGCATCAGAATCTGTAACTAGTGTCACAGGAATGGTTCAAACCATAGACAGTAAGATGAGTTAGTGTTCTTGTACTGAAGTCGGCATTGTGCCTTTTGTACTTAATTAAGATGCAATTTCTGTGTTTCATCGACAATAAGAAGGTCAGAGGGATACAGTAAACGTGAAGTGAAGCATAGCAATCTTTAACTAGTGTCACAGGGAGTGGTTCAAAACATAGACAGTAAGAAGAGTCAGTCTTCTTGTACATAAGTCGGCATTGTGCCTTTTGTATATAATTCCGAAGCAATTTCTGTGCTTCATCGTCAATAAGAAGGTCAGCTGGATACAGTAAACCTGAAGTGAAACATCGGAATCTATAACTAGTGTCACAGGAATGGTTCAAAACATAGACAGTAAGAAGACTCATTCTTCTTGTACTTAAGTCGGCATTGTGCATTTTGTATTTAATTCTGATGCAATTTACGTGTTTCATCGTCAATAAGAAGGTCAGAGGGATACAGTGAAACTGAAGTGAAGCATCGGAATCTATAACTAGTGTCACAGGAATGGTTCAAAGCATAGACAGTAAGAAGAGTCAGTTTTCTTGTACTTAAGTCGGCATTGGGCTTTTTGAATATAATTACGATGCAATTTCTGAGTTTCTTCGTCAATAAGAAGGTCTGAGGGATACAGTAAACCTGAAGGGAAGCATCAAAATCTATAACTAGTGTCACTGAAATGGTTCAAATCATAGACAGTAAGAAGAGCCAGTCTTCTTGTACTTGTGTCGGCATTGTGCCTTTTTATTTAATTCCGATTCAATTTATGTGTTTCTTCGTCAATAAGAAGGTCAGAGGGATCAGAGGCATACAGTAAACCTGAAGTGAAGCATCGGAATCTATAACTAGTGTCACAGGAATGGTTCAAAACATAGACAGTAAGAAGAGACAGTCTTCTTGTACTTGGGTCGGCATTGTGCCTTTTGTATTTCATTCGGATGCAACTTCTGTGTTTCATCGTCAATAAGAGCGTCAGAGGGATACAGTAAACCTGAAGTGAAGCATCGGAATCTATAACTAGTGTCACAGGAATGGTTCAAAACATAGACAGTAAGAAGAGTCAATCTTCTTGTACCTAAGTCGGCATTGTGCCGTAGTATTTAATTAAAATGCAATTTCTGTGTTTCATCGTCAATAAAAAGGTGAAAGGGATGCAGTAAACCTGAAGTGAAGCATCGGAATCTATAACTAGTGTCACAGGAATGATTCAAAACATAGACAGTAAGAAGAGTCAGTCTTCTTGTACTTAAAGCGGCACTGAGCCTTTTGTATATAATTCCGATGCAATTTCTGTGGATAATCGTCAATAAGAAGGTCAGAGGGATACAGTAAACCTGAAGTGAAGCATCGGAATTTATAACTAGTGTCACAGGAGTGGTCCAAAACATAGACAGCAAGAAGAGTCAGTCTTCTTGTGCTTATGTCGGCATTGTGCCTTTTGTTTTTAATTCCGATGCAATTTACGTGTTTCATCGTCAATAAGTAGGTCAGAGGGATACAGTAAACCTGAAGTGAAGCATCGGATCTATAACTAGTGTCACAGGAATGGTTCAAACCATAGACAGTAAGATGAGTTAGTGTTCTTGTACTGAAGTCGGCATTGTGCCTTTTGTATTTATATAAGATGCAATTTATGTGTGTCATCGACAATAACAAGGTCAGAGGTATACAGTAAACCTGAAGTGAAGTATCGGAATCTTTAACTAGTGTCACAGGAATGGTTCAAAACATAGACAGTAAGAAGAGTCATTCTTCTTGTACTTAAGTCGGCAGTGTGCCTTTTGTATATAATTCCGATGCAATTTCTGTGCTTCATCGTCAATAAGAAGGTCTGCTGGATACAGTAAACATGAAGTGAAGCATCTGAATCTATAACTAGTGTCACAGGAATGGTTCAAAACATAGACAGTAAGAAGAGCCAGTCATCTTGTACTTGAGTCGGCATTGTGCCTTTTGTATTTAATTCCGATGAATTTTCTTGCTTTGATCGTCAATAAGAGGGTCAGAGGGATACAGTAAACCTGAAGTGAAGCTTCGGAATCTATTACTAGTGTCACAGGAATGGTTCAAAACATCGACAGTAAGAAGACTCATTCTTCTTGTACTTAAGTCGGCATTGTGCATTTTCTATTTAATTCCGATGCAATTTACGTGTTTCATCGTCAATAAGAAGGTCAGAGGGATACAGTAAACCTGAAGTGAAGCATCGGAATCTATAACTAGTGTCACAGGAATGGTTCAAAGCTTAGACAGTAAGAAGAGTCAGTCTTCTTGTTCTTATGTCGGCATTGTGCCTTTTGTATTTAATTCCGATGCAATTTACGTGTTTCATCGTCAATAAGTAGGTCAGAGGGATACAGTAAACCTGAAGTGAAGCATCGGAATCTATAACTAGTGTCACAGGGAATGGTTCAAACCATAGACAGTAAGAAGAGCCAGTCTTCTTGTACTTGAGTCGGCATTGTGCCTTTTGTATTTCATTCCGATGCATATTTATGTGTTTCTTCGTCAATATGAAGGTCAGGGGATACAGTAAACCTGGAGTGAAGCATCGGAATCTATAACTAGTGTCACAGGAATGGTTCAAATCATAGACAGTAAGAAGAGCCAGTCTTCTTGTACTTGGGTCGGCATTGTGCCTTTTGTATTTAATTCGGATGCAATTTCAGTATTTCATCGTCAATACGAAGGTCAGAGGGATACAGTAAACCTGAAGTGAAGCATCGGAATCTATAACTAGTGTCACAGGAATGGTTCAAAACATAGACAGTAAGAAGAGTCAATCTTCTTGTACTTAAGTCGGCATTGTGCCTTTTGTATTTAATTAAGATGCAATTTCTGTGTTTCATCGTCAATAAAAAGGTGAAAGGGATACAGTAAACCTGAAGTGAAGCATCGGAATCTATAACTAGAGTCACAGGAATGATTCAAAACATAGACAGTAAGAAGAGTCAGTCTTCTGGTACTTAAGTCGGCATTGTGGGCTTTTGTATATAATTCCGATGCAATTTCTGTGTTTCATCGTCAATAGGAAGCTCAGAGGGATACAGTAAACCTGACGTGAAGCACCGGAATCTATAACCAGTGTCACAGGAATGGTTTCAAAACATAGTCATTTAGAAGAGTCAGTTATCTTGTACTTAAGTCGGCGTTTGTGCCTTTTGTATTTAATTCCGATGCAATTTCTGTGTTTCATCGTCAATACGAAGCAGGTGAAGAGAGGGGAAAACAGTAAACCTGAAGTGAAGCATTGGAATCTATAACTAGTGTCACAGGAATGGTTCAAAACGTAGACAGTAAGAAGAGTCAATCTTCTTGTACTTAAATCGGCAATGTGCCTTGTGTATTAAATTAAGATGCAATTTCTGTGTTTTCATCGTCAATAAAAAGGTGAAAGGGATACAGTAAACCCTGAAGTGAAGCATCGAAATCTATAACTAGTGTCACAGGAATGATTCAAAAGATAGACAGTAAGAAGAGTCAGTCTTCTTGTACTTAAGTCGGCATTGTGGCTTTTGTGTATAATTCCGATGCAATTTCTGTGTTTCATCGTCAATAAGAAGCTCAGAGGGATACAGTAAACCTGAAGTGAAGCATCGGATTCTATAACTAGGCTTCATAGGAATGAATGGAACATAAACAGTAAGAAGAGTCAGTTTTCTTGTACTTAGGTCGGCATTGTGCCATTTGTATTTAATTCCGATGCAATTTCTGTGTTTCATCGTCAATAAGAAGGTCAGAGGGATACAGTAAACCTGAAGTGAAGCATAGGAATTTATAAACTAGTGTCACAGGATTGGTTTCAAAACATAGACTGTAAGAAGAGTCAGTCTTCTTGTGCTTAAGTCGGCATTGTGCCTTTTGTATTTAATTCCGATGCAATTTACGTGTTTCATCGTCAATAAGTAGGTCAGAGGGATACAGGTAAACCTGTAGTGAAGCATCAGAATCTGTAACTAGTGTCACGAGGAATTGGTTCAAACCATAGACAGTAAGATGAGTTAGTGTTCTTGTACTGAAGTCGGGATTGTGCCTTTTGTACTTAATTAAGATGCAATTTCTGTGTTTCATCGACAATAAGAAGGTCAGAGGGATACAGTAACGTGAAGTGAAGCATAGCAATCTCTTAACTAGTGTCACAGGTGTGGTTCAAAACATAGACAGTAAGAAGAGTCAGTCTTCTTGTACATAAGTCGGCATTGTGCCTTTTGTATATAATTCCGAAGCAAATTTCTGTGCTTCATCGTCAAATAAGAAGGTCAGCTGGATACAGTAAACCTGAAGTGAAACATCGGAATCTATAACTAGTGTCACAGGAATGGTTCAAAACATAGACAGTAAGAAGACTCATTCTTCTTGTACTTAAGTCGGCATTGTGCATTTTGTATTTAATTCTGATGCAATTTACGTGTTTCATCGTCAATAAGAAGGTCAGAGGGATACAGTGAACCTGAAAGTGAAGCATCGGAATCTATAACTAGTGTCACAGGAATGGTTCAAAGCATAGACAGTAAAGAAGAGTCAGTTTTCTTGTACTTAAGTCGGCATTGGGCTTTTTGAATATAATTACGATGCAATTTCTGAGTTTCTTCGTCAATAAGAAGGTCTGAGGGATACAGTAAACCTGAAGGGAAGCATCAGAATCTATGACTAGTGTCACTGAAATGGTTCAAATCATAGACAGTAAGAAGAGCCAGTTCTTCTTGTACTTGTGTCGGCATTGTGCCTTTTTATTTAATTCCGATTCAATTTATGTTGTTTCTTCGTGAATAAGAAGGTCAGAGGGATCACGATGGCATACAGTAAACCTGAAGTGAAGCATCGGAATCTATAAACTAGTGTCACAGGAATGGTTCAAAACATAGTCAGTAAGAAGAGACAGTCTTCTTGTACTTGGGTCGGCATTGTGCCTTTTGTATTTTCATTCGGATGCAACTTCTGTGTTTCATCGTCAATAAGAGCGTCAGAGGGATACAGTAAACCTGACGTTGAAGCATCGGAATCTATAACTAGTGTCACAGGAATGGTTCAAAACATAGACAGTAAGAAGAGTCAATCTTCTTGTACTTAAGTCGGCATTGTGTGCCGTAGTATTTAATTAAAATGCAATTTCTGTGTTTTCATCGTCAATAAAAAGGTGAAAGGGATGCAGTAAACCTGAAGTGAAGCATCGGAATCCTATAACTAGTGTCACAGGAATGATTCAGAACATAGACAGTAAGAAGAGTCAGTCTTCTTGTACTTAAAGCGGCACTGAGCCTTTTGTATATAATTCCGATGCAATTTCTGTGGATCATCGTCAATAAGAAGGTCAGAGGGATACAGTAAACCTGATGTGAAGCATCGGAATTTATAACTAGTGTCACAGGAGTGGTTCAAAACATAGACAGCA